>NC_057804.1:454413909-454443836 GCF_018294505.1 Triticum aestivum
CACACACACACATTAGTTTGTTTGTTATAAAATTTTCTGTTTTTTAGTTATAGAAATGTTAAAAATTATTCTGTTTTTTAGTTATATAAATATTAGAAATGTTAGTTATATAGAAATGTTATAAATGTTTTCTGTTTTTAGTTGTAGAAATATTTTAGAAATGTTAGCAATTTTTCTATTTTTTTAGTTATATAAATATTAGAATTGTTATGGAAATGTTACTTATATAACCAGGAAATTTTAGAATTAGTTTTAGTTAGATGAATTAGATTAATGTCAAATTGTTAGAATTTGCATATATATAGAATTTTAGTTATCACAATCCAATCATTTAAAAAATGTTACTTTTTGTGGGCATATAGTATTTGTTCTAGATGATATGCCCGGCCTGCATCCTCGCCGTCGACCCGTTCGCAACGACGTCCTGCTTCAGGGGACCCATGTCTGGGACTGGGCTCCGCCGGGCTGGCACTGGGAGGTGCTACCTGGAGGGGGGCGCCGCTTGGTGAGGAACCCGACCTCGGGTCCCGTCGTCGACCCTGATCTTCTTTCGTGGCGTTCGCGTGGGCCACATTTGGTGCAGAGGCAGCCGCCCCCGCCAGAGGTGGTGCGTCGCCGTGTCAGGGAGGAAGATGAGAACGTCCATCGCTACATGGCTGCTATGGACGATGTCAGGTTCTCCACTACTTGGCGGATTCTTTGGGCAGATGATCGGAGATATGATCCTGTGATGGTTCCTTCTCTTTGGGTGTGCACCGCCCGCGCCCTAGGAACCGCGAGTGGCGCCCTAGATTCTTCTGTAGTACTCGATCTTTATTAGGTACCTAGCCAGTGATGTATTCGATATATAATATTCGAGAAGATGTATTCAAGATTATATATATTAAGACGATGATGTATTCGAGCTAATATATTCGAGACGATGTATTCGAGATTCAGTTTTTCCTTATTGATTAATTGCATCCATGCATTGTAATTTGAATACTAAATTGTTTTATATTTCTTCTGTATTAATTAGTAAAGTAAAAGCTATGGTGGACAATACTGGTAGAGAGAGAGAGAAGAGGAATTGTTCGACATCATACGCAGCCCTCACAGGCTAGATGATCTGAATGAAGATGACGGCTCCCAATATCTGAACAATACCGGAGAGGGTGATGAAAAGATATTCGATCTCGATGACCGAGCTGATGAAGTCATGAACTATGATTATGATGACACAGACAATGTTTGTGATGACACAGACAATGCTGATCTTCAAATAACAAAGACTACCGGCGAGGTATATTTATATAAGCATGCATCCTGGTGATCATCACATGTTTTTTTATTGAAGATATATTAACTGAAAGATCGTGGATGTCGCCTAGAGGGGTGGTGAATAGGCACTTTAAAATAATTATGGTTTAGGCTTGAACAAATGCGGAATAAACCTAGCAGTTAATTTGTCAAGCACAAAACCTACAACAACTAGGCTCACCTATGTGCACCAACAACTTATGCTAAGCAAGATAAGCAACTATGTGATAGCAAGATATATTACAAAGAACAATATGACAAAGAACAAAGTAAAGTGCATAAGTAAAGGGGCTCGGGTAAGAGATAACCGAGGCACGCAGAGACGATGATGTATCCCGAAGTTCACACCCTTGCGGATGCTAATCTCCGTTTGGAGCGGTGTGGAGGCACATATGCTCCACAAGAAGCCACTAGGGCCACCGTAATCTCCTCACACCCTCGCACAATGCAAGATGCCGTGATTCCACTAAGGGACCCTTGAGGGCGGTCACCGAACCCGTACAAATGGCGACCCTTGGGGGCGGTCACCGAACCCGACAAATTGCTCGGGGCAATCTCCACAACCTAATTGGAGACCTCGACGCTTGCCCGGAGCTTTACACCACAATGATTGAGCTTCGAACACCACCAACCGTCTAGGGCACCAAGGCACCCAAGAGGAACAAGCTCTAGGGTGCCCAAACACCCAAGAGTAATAAGCTTCTCAAACTTCACTTCCACGTATCACCGTGGAGAACTCGAACCGATGCACCAAATGCAATGGCAAGGGCACACGGAGTGCCCAAATCCTTCTCTCCCAAATCCCACCAAAGCAACTAATGCTAGGGAGGAAAATGAGAGGAAGAACGAAAGAAGAACACGAAGAACTCCAAGATCTAGATCCAAGGGGTTCCCCTAACTTAGAGGAGAAAGTGATTGGTGGAAACGTGGATCTAGATCTCCTCTCTCTTTTCCCTCAAGAACTAGCAAGAATCATTGGAGGGATTGAGAGTTAGCAAGCTCGAAGAAGGTCAACAATGGGGGAAGAACACGAGCTCAAAGGATTAGTCTCAATGGGAAGAAGACCCCCTTTTATAGGTGGGGAGAAAAACCAACCGTTATCCCCTCACTCAGCCTGCACGACGCGGTACTACCGCAGGGAGCTACTGTACTACCGCGGTTGGCTGCGGTACTACCGTTGCAGGTTGTGGTACTACCGCATGTGCAGCTCTGGCCAGATGAAGGCCTGTTGCACAGGGCAACGAGCGGTAGAACCGCCGGAGCGGTACTACCGCGCGCCCCTACGGTACTACCGTAAGGCAGGCAACACTAGGCGCAGAGAAAGCACGGACGTAAAAAATTACTTCCGTACCTACTTCCACTGAGGGAGGACCTGCGCAAAACTCCGGCACGGTACTACGGCACACGAGGAGCGGTACTACCGCGTAGGGCGCGGATGTAAAAAATTACATCCGCCCCTACTTCCGCTCATGCTGCTAAGCCTGGCCAGAGCCCACGGTAGTACCGCGCTCGCGGCGCGGTACTACCGCGTAGGGCGCGGATGTAAAAAATTACATCCGCCCCTACTACCGCTCGAGCAGCTGCGCCTGGCCGGAGGCCACGGTACTACCGCTCCCACAGAGCGGTACTACCGCAAGTGCCTGCGGTACTACCGCTCCGGAGAGCAGTACTACCGCATGCCCTAGATCAGCAACACTAGGAGTCCTTCATTTTGCAGAGAAGACAACAGAGGGTAACAATAAAAACAGAACTGCCATAACTTCTGCAAATGAGCTCCGAATTGAGCAAACTCAAGCTTGTTGGATACAAGACAACGAGTAGCATCAACTCAAGCTTGTTGGTTATAGTAAGGAGAGGAAGGGGAGGTATGCCTAACAAGAGAGGAGAGAAACCTCCAACAGAGAAGAACCAGCAGAACCTCCAACATCGAAAACATCATAGAAGATGCATGTGAACTCCGTTTTCGATGAACTCGAGCTTGTCATGAAAATGACCAAAAGCTCCAAATCTCACAAGGAGAAGAACCAAACAAGAACAAATAAAGATGATGCAAGGATGCAATGGTTTGAGCTCTCTACGAACGATACGATCAAGCAACTCATCGAGAGCCCCCCTTGATAGTACGGCAGTCGATCCTATAACCCAGTCTCCCACAACTACCATGAGACCGGTAAAATAGAAAACCTATCAAGGGCAAACGTTTGCCTTGCACAAAGTCCACTTGAGCTAGATGATGACGATCTACTCCTCCTCAAGATGGACCGCCTTTCTTGATTGCGTTGGCTCGATGAAGACTAGTTGATTGCTCCCCCATACTCCACTATGGGTGAGCCACTCTTCCGCTCATCTTCACAAGTCCATTGTCACCACAATGGACGGCAAGCTTCAAGCACTTGATCTCTTCGTGATACATCACTTGAACTTGCACACCGTAACCTAACCCCACAAAGAACTCTCACGAAGACCATGGGTTAGCATACAAAGCGTAATGGACAATGCTTACCATACCATGGGATCACTTGATCCCTCGGTACATCTTGTGCGCTTTGTGTGTTGAATCTTTCCAACTCTCTTCATTTGGATGATGTCTTGAAGGTGGACATGAATGATCACACAATGTTATTCTTCAAGACATGCTTGCAATAAGCTCAACACTCACATGACCAATCTTTGGATAATTCCTTAATAGCACCTTGGTCAACTCATAAACTCCTTGAAACCAACACATGGACTTCAAGAAAAGCCTATGGACAAAACCTTCAAATATAACTCAAGGCAACCATTAGTCCATAGAGATTGTCATCAATTACCAAAACCAAACATGGGGGCACCGCATGTTCTTTCATTAACGAATCGATCTTTCTTCTTTCAGCCCTCTAGATCGAGCAAATCTGCTTCTACAGATAGCAAGACAAAGCGAGGCCCGGGCAGATTGTTGAAGGATGGTGTAAAGTACCACATCTAATCCACCAAACTTAGTGGCGAACCCCTCACGCCTAAGAACGTTGCGGACAAGTGGACTCGTCAGTGTGGAGTTCTTGTGAAGGACAAACTCCCGATCTCCATTCAAGAATGGAAAGAGCCAAAGACTAAACATCCAGGTGTTACTTGGGTCGACGACAAAGCCAAAAAAGACCTAGTGAAATCTCTGATGGAATATTTCACCTTACCAGATCATTTCACTGAAGCAGATGTGGAGAAAGTCAAGGCCGCTGCTCTTAAGAAGATGGCAATTACATTCAACACCCACAAGAAAACTGTATGGGCCAACTACCTCGCTAATGAAACAAAGACTCTAGATTTCAAGGGAACACTAGAGAAGCAAAGAGAACACTAGGACGATTTTGTGACCTTCAAGGATTCAGAATTTTTTAAGGAACGGTCGATGAAACACAAGGCAAATGCCGCAAGAAAGATGCAGTTCCATAGGCTGGGTCCAGGTGGCTATGCAGTGGGATTTCCTAAGTGGGATAAGTCTGAGCAAGAGATGGAGGGTGCAGGGGTCACTCCGATTACTAGGAGCTGGCCCCGCAGGTGCAGAACTTGGTTCTATGTGCATGGGGGGGGGCGTTGGACCCGAAGACATGCCTGGTTTTGAAGAAGGCAAGTCTAGAAGGAGCCGAACAAAAGATACTTGACGCAATAGAAGAAGCTCGAGCGGGGGTGTTCACGCCCAATAGAGAGAACGACGAGCTTACGCGCGCCCTGGGAAATCCTGAACACCCGGGAAGAACACAAGGCATGGGCGTTATTCCCTGGTATGAGGGCTTTTCGGACTGGATCGCCGACTACAGGCCCCGTGCAAGAAAGAAGATGGAGGAGGAGAAGAAGAGGAAGTTGGAGGAGGAGCAGAGGAAGCAGGACGCAGAAAGCCTTCAAGGCCTAGAAGCAAGGCACGCGGACCTGGCACTCAAATTCCAGCAGCAGCAGCAGCAGCAGATCGACTCACTTAGCCAGGAAAGGGGGTCTCAACAGCGGCAGCAGCAAGCGGCTGATCGTCCAGCATTGGATAGCACGATCCCATCCATGCCGAGAAGCAGCGTTGGTTCTGCCCCGGGCGACACACTGCTGGATACATACCCTGTGGATGACATCATAGAGAACACTAACTGTGAGCTACACTCCAAAATGAAGAACATATCCATGAAGGTGGCGGACGGCGTTGCTTTTCCAGTTACCCCCGAAGCAACCTACCATTGCATCCCGATTCAAGAGGGCTATGCTCGTGTCATGGTTGATGAAGTGGTGGACCCATATTCGGGGCTAACGCTTGACATTCCTAGAGGTGAAGACGAGTGCACACTAGGAGAGGCCATACATCATATCATCCTATGGAGAAAGGATTGCATCATCTTTTGAAGTCCACCGACACCGCGTCGTCTGCCGACTCCTCCTCGAAGTCCGCCACCAAGTCAGCAGACTCCAGCTCCTCCAAGTCCACGAACGCGTGAGACGACTCCTCTTCGAAGTCCGCCACCTCCTCCAAGTCCTTGAACGCGTGAGCTGACTCCTCCGATTTCAAGTCTGGCACAGCGTCATGCCACTTCTCCAGTTTCAAGTCCGACACCGTGTCAGGCCACACATCGTTAGGCCACTTCTCCTGGTGCAACTCCACGTCAGCCGTTTCCGCCGTCTCAGCAATCGCAGAAGAGACATGCCACAGCTTTGGTGCGTAGCGGTACGAATCGAGGTAGTTCAAGAAGTACAGGCGGAGACAAGCGATATAAATATGGTCCAAGCCTCGCTCCTCTTCCCCAGAGGCCTTACGACATGACTAAGGAGCAAAACACAGTCATAGTGCAAGCCCAAGTGGACGCCCATTTTGGACCGAAACCGGCACCGCCGCCAAACGAGAAAGTGCCTGAGAAAGTAATTGACCACTTCATTCGTATGGCTAGAGAACCAGCTCCCAAGCCTGTTGACTCGGACTATGAGCGCCAAATCAGGAAACTACATCGAGAATGGCTAAAGAAGGAAGCGAGCTCGAGCTCGAGCCAACAAGCAGCTGGCAAAAAATGCGGGAAAACCATTCCCTAGTTGGGAGAACAGGCAGCGCAAGCAATGCCCCCGCTTGTTGTGCCAACAACACATGAGAGGAGTAGTACACATGCCAAATATTATTGTGGGCAAACCGTTAGCGTTCCCCAGCATGGCGATGTGGTAATAACAGAGGATCATATAATGCAGGCTCAAATGCTCAATATCTCTGTTGGACAACTCCTCGAAATCGAGCCCATGCCTACGCTTAGAGAATCAGAAATAGCATGGAAATATGTCCGAGGCCAACCTTTGGTCCATCCAGACAAGGTCAAGAACCTCCCAACGAGAATGTATCAATTGCATCAATGGTACATGAACATTACCAAGATTTCCAATCGAGAGTCCCTCATGGTGAATGTCGAGCATGAGCATTATTACCATGAGAAAGCTCTGACCATTGAGTATCCAGAACTATTTCAGTTATTCAATCAAGACGCACTCAACAAGTCTATCGTCAGTTGCTATTGTCTGTAAGTGATTTCTTTCTATAATTTAAGTCTCAAGCTAGTTATGTAGTGATAATTTTGATCAATCATTACATGTAATTATCCTCACTATATTCTTTTTCTGTGGTATTATATGCAGGATGAAGATGTATGAAATGAAAAAAGCTGGACGCTATGGCGTTGGGTTCATTGACCCAAATACCATTAATGAGGACATATGGAAGATTGAATGTTGTCAAGCTGATGTAGAGGAAAGCATGCTAGAGTTCTTGAAGCGCCTCAATAGCAATGAAGATATACTACTTCCTTACAACTTCCTGTGAGTCACACTGTCTTGTACTACAAATTCTGTTTTTATTTACTAGCTAGCTAGATGTTAATAATTAAGTGTATACGGTTTATGGTAGTTGATTAATTTTATGCACATGCCCGCTTAATTAAGACATGCAAACGTGTGCGTATGCAGTTGGCACTGGGTCTTGTTAGAGATTAAAGTTGACGAAGGAAAAGTTGAATTACTGGACTCACTAACTAAAGAAGATAAAGACTTCACCATCGTGAAGGGGATAGTCAACAGGTAATTTCAATCATTATTAACTATATCTCGGCCTATTAATTATTAGTTTGTCATTTCCTGATATGAACTATTTAATAACCCCTTTATTAATTTTCTTTGCCGGCGGGCAGGGCATGGGCAAAGTTCATCAAGGTGACTCCAGGCAAGTGGGCAAAAAAGTTGTTTTGGCATCGACCAAAGGTAAGTAATTAAGTAGTACTAGCTAGCTACCATCTCTTTAATTCTTGTTTCAATATCATTAATTAATTATCATGCTTGATTAATCATTATCTGATTCAATTCCATTCTCGTAAAGGCCCTGAAGCATGTGCCGGGGAATAATCTGTGTGCATTCTATGTTTGCAAGAACATTCGCATGACGACGTGCGAAAGGAGCAGATCTGATAGACAGGACTGGGTACATTTGTCAGAACACTATTCACACCATTATCGATATCTAGTCACACAACTAACACACATGCATATTGATCTCCTTCTTAACAGTTCAGAGAGGTGCGGGATAAGCTCCTACCATCGGACCGCGTACTAGCACTTCAAGAGGAAATAGCCGGATTTTTGCTTGACCAGGTCATAGATCCCAAAGGAGAATACTATTACCCGCTACCACCCCCATGAACCACTTGTCATCGTGCTCCGGAGGCACCAAAGGCAACATATGTAGGAGAAATTGTATATGTATATACATGTGTATGTGTGAATAATTAATGGTGTTGGTTGTGAGACATTCGATGATATATATATATATATGCGGTTCTACGTACGAGAAAATCTATTTATATATATGCATAACGTGTACAATTTGTAGTATCCTGAAATACCAGCAAACAAAAAAAATTGAATGGAAAATAAAGCCAACCCCCCCCCAAACATTTAGTACCGGTTGGTGTTACTAACCGGTACTAAAGCCCTACGCGCACACGGGCCTGGCTCATGCCACGTGGTGTCACTTTAGCGCCGGTTCGTGACGAACCGGTACTAAAGGGGGGGATTTAGTTCCCACTCTTTAGTGTCGGTTGGCGAACCGGCACTAAAGGCCGATTCTGCACTAGTGGCTCGGTCAGAGCTGAAGACGAAGCTATGGTGGATCCGCTGATGAACGGAGACAAGGGGAAGATGCGCCGGGTAGAAGAAGAGCTCCGGGTGCTGAAGAGAAGGAGGGATGGGCTCAACAGTGAGTGAATTTAGGCAGAGGAGTCCGGTGGCCGTGGCGTCCATGGACGTCGAGGAGGGGCTCTAGCGATGTACTGAGGATTCGGGGTGGCTTCTGGGAGTGAGAGGGACCTGCTGGTGCGGTCGAGGGAGCTTGGGGTGGGCTTAAATAGGCGAGAGGCAAGGAGGTTGAGTTGGCGTCGTCGCGGATGCTTGTCCATCGCTGCGGACGCGTGGGCGGATGAACGAGCTTGGAGATAGGTGACATGGGAGACACATGGGAGAGCTCACGGGGCGGAGGAGCCAAGAGACACGGGGAGGAATAAGACGGCGACAAACATAGACGAGCGGGGCACTGTGCCCCCGTGGGCGCGCGGCGGCTAGCGTCGGCGAGGAAGCTGCCGGAGGGGGAGAGAGGTCCAGGGGACGGCGACGATTAGGAGAAGACACTAGAGAAGGTCACGCGTGCAAAGACGACGAGAGGCCAAGAGGCTAGAGACAAACAAAGTGTTGGACGCGTTCCCAACCTGTAGAGCGCATGCACAGGCAGAATCCAATGGGTCACCACGTGACATGGCACACACATGAGGCAATGGGATGGAAAACTTTGTCTGGAGTCAAGTCCTTGCTCCCGTAGATAGCCTAGAAGTGAAATATCTATATAAGGAGCCAGGAAGAGGTGTGAGGCTTCGAGTAAAGTTTACTGCATCAAATTTGGTCATGTTAGTGTGATCAACAGAGGGATGCTAAGAGTCAAATGAGATGTCTGGGATGATTAATTAAGGAAGGACTATGATCCTAGAGGTTTTGAGGGAAAATGGACCAAGAATGAGTATAGTTGCTTTGTAAGTGCATACTTGGTCCAGAAAAGGGATTTGGATGATGCACTCACATAGATAAGCAACTTGGGCTCAAATTTGGTAAGGCAGGGTTATTCGGCCATATGAAGATGTTGTAAAAATTTCATACCAAATGGACTTGCCAAAATGGTACTTGCTTTACAAACATCCCCACTGACCAGAAACTTTGCAATAATTTTGGTGGAAAAATGGCTTAAGGGAATGATCCCAAATTTGGTGGAGAGATGTTATTTGGGTAGGAGCATGATATGGTAATTTATTAGAATTAATGAAGCAATATAAGTTATACTTGCTTCACAACCTGAAAATATTGCCAGAAGCAAAGATTTGGTCCTATGCTCACATAGATGATTGGATGAGGCTGACAATTGGAGGAGGGAAATGATATGAGAACATGAAGAGGCACGCAAAATTTCAAATCTTTGGATACTTCTAGCTAGTACCTCCTTCACAATGGCTTCTGTCTGACAGAAACTTTTAAGATTCACTAAGGAAGATTGGCTAGGCAAATGAAGTTGAATTTTGGCACGAGGCAAATATTTGGACATGAAAGAATTCCCAAAAAGTTTGGGAGCAAACAAGATAAGATGAATGGCACTTCCTTCACAAAATGCCATTCAGGATAGAATAGAAGAATGAATATTGGGGAATTATTTTTGAACTGGCCAAGGAAATATTTTGACATATTTGAGCAAGATATGACCCAAACAATTTATGAGAATTATTTGGGAATTTTTGGAGGGACAGAAATATAGGTTGCTTCACAACCTAGGACAAATGAGGTTATTCCTTTAATGAAAAAGGAATATTTCCCCAAGAAAAGAATATTGGGATTTGGGCTAGGATGGAAATGACATGATCTTGGGATGAGTTTGAGGATGATGAGTCACTTGGGAGAAGAAATGAGGATGATTTCCCAGGTGACAAGGCCACATAACCACTCCAAAAAGAAAAACAGGGTAGAAAATCAAATAAAGCAAAGGAAAAAAGAAAAGGGCCAAAAGATACGTTGTTACACATGTTTGTCCAAAATCTTCGGGCGAACAGTTTTTCACTTTGGCTATAAATATCCTTTCCCTTCCACTTACCTCATTTACTCTGCTCGACCTCGTCTCTCCTCGCTCGAGCTCTGACCTAGTGTCACCGCTACACTTCATCGTCGCCAGTGAGGAACAGCTTCACTGCCTCGACCTCGTCCCTGTCGTACTCGCACCAGACGCAGAAATCCTCACTCCGCCGCCGCCGTAGCAATCTCCCGGCGCCAAGTTAGGGTGTGGGAGATCTGGACGGACGAACTTCCAAGTTCTAGCTCCCAGTTCGTCATGTTCTTCATCAAGGGTAATTAAAATCTGATTTTACTGCCCTACTTTGATTCTTATGATTTTCACAAAATCCTCAAAAGGTGTTTATTCTCCAACAATCAACTCCTTATACACCGCAATGCTTCCTTTCCTTGATTTATTTCTCTAAGCTAAGGTTTTCCTCAAGATTCCTCAATTTTGTGGATTTTCAAATATGTACAACTCTGGAACTTGAGTCAAGAACGCTTAGTGAAATTCCCCAAGACATCTATGTTCAAATCCATCAACTAGGTACATTTTGAAAAGTTTCTGAGAATGCATATGACCTCTTAAAATTCTTCGCACCTATACTCTGTTCACAGGTACAAAATGTCTGCTGATGAATCTCTAGGTTCTAATCAACTTAACTCATTTGTAGCATTCCTCGAAGAAAAATTGCATACTTCCTCAAAATCTTCCAAAGTTCAAGCTCCTCAGGTGAGGAAAATGGTAGATGGGAAAATACCTCAAAAAGGAGGAAAGAGGCCAGAAACAAATACAACATCTAAAATCCTTGATGATATTTATGATGAATATTGCACACCAGATGAAGAAACTCATGAGAAAGAGACCAAGACACAGCGCAAAGTGTGCATACAGAGGATTGAGAGAAGATGGGCGAAGGAATGGAAGGAATATTGTTATGTCACTCCAAAGTACATGAAGAAATTTGCTATAAATCCTCCATGCCCAAGACCACCTCTGGTTGCTGGCCAACGAGCTGATCCTACTAGCATCAAGCGCAGCGAGTAAATTCAACGAAGACACTCAAGCTGCCGCTGCCACTGCTCCTGAGGCCTCTGCCAGTAGAAGTGTGCCAAAGAAGGCCATTTTGAACAAATTAGCTGTGAAGACAAAATCTTCAAGCTCAATGCCCTCACGGCCAAGTTCCTCAACATCAAAGCCTGATGACCCGCAAGTATACGGGATGGTTGTAGCCTATTTTGATAAGTAAGAGTGTCGAACCCAACGAGGAGCTAAAGGTAGAACAAATACTCTCTCAAGTCCTATCGGCCACTGATACGACTCTACGCACGCTTGACGTTCGCTTTACCTAGAACAAGTATGAAACTAGAAGTACTTTGTAGGTAACGTTGGATAGGTTTGCAAGATAATAAAGAACACGTAAATAAAAAGTAGGGGCTGTTCAGATAAAGATGCAATAAAGTAAGTATTAGTAGAGAGCTTTTTGTTATGAGAAAGTTATTTGTCCAAGGCAATCGATAACTAGACCGGTAATCACTATTGCGATTTTATTTGAGGGAGAGGCATAAGCTAACATACTTTCTCTTCTTGGATCATATGCACTTATGATTGGAACTCTAGCAAGCATCCGCAACTACTAAAGATCATTAAGGTAAAACCCAACCATAGCATTAAAGTATCAAGTCCCCTTTATCCCATACGCAAACAACCTACTTACTCGGGTCTGTGCTTCTGTTCACTCACGCCATCCACCATAAGCAAATCATGAACATATTGCAAACCCTACATCGGGGATCCCTCATGCTTGCGCGACACGGAGAGCACCATAGGACTGCACCAATAATAAAACATGCAACTCAAACCAATCACGATCATCAATTAACCCATTGGACAAAACGGATCTACTCAAACATCATAAGATAGGCATACATCATTGGGAAATAATATATAGCATTGAGCACCATGTTTAAGTAGAGATTACAGCGGGTAAGAGAGGGGTTACATCGCTGCATAGAGGGGGGAAGAGTTGGTGATGAAGGCGGTGAAGTTGTTGATGAAGATCGCAGTGATGATGATGGCCCCCGGCGGCGTTCCGGCGCCACCGGAAGCAAGGGGAGAGAGCCCCCCTTCTTCTTCTTCTTCCTTGACCTTCTCCCTAGATGGGAGAAGGGTTTCCCCTCTGGTCCTTGGCTCCCATGGAGTGGGAGGGGCGAGAGCCCCTCCGAGATTGGATCGGTCTCTCTGTCTCTCTCTGTTTCTGCGTTTCCAGATTCTGCCCCTTCACCGTTTCTTTTATATCCGGATATCCGTAACTCCGATTGGGCTAAATCTTTTGCCCAGATTTTTCTCATAAAATTAGCTTTCTTGCGGCAAAAAAAGAGCGTCAACCGCCTTACGGGGTGCCCAGGAGAGTCTAGGGTGCACCTGCCTCCATGGGGCGCGCCCTCCTGTCTCCTGGCCCCCTCGGGCACCATCTCGCGTTGATTCATCCTCCTAAAAATCACAAATATTCCAAAATAATTCTCCGTCCGTTTTTATCCCGTTTGGACTCCGTTTGATATTGGGTTTCTGTGAAACAAAAAAACACGCAACAAACAGGAACTAGCACTGGGCACTGGATCAATATGTTAGTCCCAAAAATAGTATAAAAAGTTGCCAAAAGTATATGAAAGTTGAATAATATTGGCATGGAACAATCAAAAATTATAGATACAACGGAGACGTACCGGCATCCCCAAGCTTAATTTCTGCTCGTCCTCGAGTAGGTAAATGATAAAAAAGATAATTTTTTATGTGGAATGCTACCTAGCATAATCTTGATCATATATCTAATCATGGCATCAATATTAAGACACAAGTGATTCAAAGCAATAGTCTATCATTTGACATAAAAACAATAATACTTCGAGCGTACTAATAGAGCAATCATGTCTTTCAAAACAACATGGCCAAAGCAATCTTATCCCTACAAAATCATATAGTTTGGCCATGCTTCATTTTCGTCACACAAAATGCTCCCATCATGCACAACCCCGATGACAAGCCGAGCAATTGGTTCATACTTTTTAATGCGCTTTAGCTTTTTCAACCCTCACGCAATATATGAGCGCAAGCCATGGATATAGCACTATAGGTGGAATAGAATATGATTGTGGGGTTTATGTGGAGAAGACAAAAAGGGAGAAAGTCTCACATCGACGCGGCTAATCAACGGGCTATGGAGATGTCCATCAATTGATGTCAATGTGAGGAGTAGGGATTGCCATGCAATAGATGCACTAAGAGCTATAAGTGTATGAAAGCTCAATAAAAGAAACTAAGTGGGTGTGCATCCAACTTGCTTGCTCATGAAGACCTATGGCATTCAGGAAGCCAATCGTTGGAATATACAAGCCAAGTTCTATAATGAAAATTCCCACTAGTATATGAAAGTGATAACATAGGAGACTCTCTATATGAAGAACATGGTGCTACTCTGAAGCACAAGTGTGGTAAAAGGATAGTAATAGTGCCCCTTTTTTCTTTTTTCTTTTTTTCTTTTCTTTTCTTTTCTTTTTTTGGGTGGGCTTCTTTGGCCCCCCTTTTTATTTAGGCTTCTTTGGCCTATCCCTTTTTTTTCTTTTTTCTTCTTTTTTTCATGGGGCAATGCTCTATAATGATGATCATCACACTTTTATAGAATGTGGAGGAAAGTAGGGGAAATGGCCGATACTACTGGAAGAATTCCTCTTTGGCTGATAAGTACTGTAGCCGGTATTGCTGTGATTGGTTTAGTAGGTGCGAAATGATTTGAATTGTTTCAAACACCCAACATGCATCTTTTTTGCATTGGGCTCTTTCATAAACTGATTTAAAGATCAGTTAGTCCACCATACTTTTTCTTTACTTACTTACAACTCAATATTAAAACTCGATACTAGAACAAAGATATGACTCTATATGATTAATTTCGGCGGTGTACCGGGATGTGCAATGATCTAGCATAGCAATGACATAAAAAATGGAACATACATGAAAACATCATGCTAGCTATCTTACGATCATGCAAGGCAATATGACAATGAATGCTCAAGTCATGTATATGATGATGATGGAAGTTGCATGGCAATATATCTCGGAATGGCTATGGAAATGCCATAATAGGTAGGTATGGTGGCTGTTTTGTGGAAGATATAAGGAGGCTTATGTGTGATAGAGCGTATCATATCACGGGGTTTGGATGTACTCGCGAAGTTTGCACCAACTCTCAAGGTGAGAAAGGGCAATGCACGGTACCGAAGAGGCTAGCAATGATGGAAGGGTAAAAGTGCGTATAATCCATGGACTCACATTAGTCATAAAGAACTCATATACTTATTGCAAAAGTTTATTAGCCCTCGAAGCAAAGTACTACTACGCATGCCCCTAGGGGGGTAGATTGGTAGGAAAAGACCATCGCTCGTCCCCGACCGCCACTCATAAGGAAGACAATTAAAGAAACACCCCATGTTTCAAATTTGTCACACAACGGTTACCATACATGCATGCTACGGGACTTGTAAACCTCAACACAAGTGTCTCTACAATCCACAACCACCCACTAGCATGACTAATATCACCATTTTATATCGCAAAACTATTGCAAGGAATCAAACATATCATATTCAGCGATCTACAAGTTTATGTAGGATTTTATGACTAACCATGTGAATGACCAATTCCTGTCATCTCTCTAAATAGATATAAGTGAAGCAAGAGAGTTTACTTCTTTCTACAAAATATATGCCCACGCTCTAACAAATATAAGTGAAGCAAAAGAGCATTCTACAAATGGCGGTTTTCTATGTAAAGAGAAACAGGCAACCCAAACTTCAAATGATATAAGTGAAGCACATGAAGCATTCTATAAAGCCATACTCAAAAGATTTAAGTGAAGTGCAATGAGCATTCTATAAATCAACCAAGTACTATCTCATACCAGCATGGTGCATAAAATAAAAGTGAAAACTAAATGTAAAAGATGCTCCAAGACTTGCACATATCGCATGAACGAAACGAATACAAAAACATGCCGATACTTGTTGAAGAAAGAGGGGATGCCTTCCGGGGCATCCCCAAGCTTAGACGCTTGAGTCTCCTTGAATAATTAATTGGGGTGCCTTGGGCATCTCCAAGCTTGAGCTCTTGCCTCTCTTCCTTTTCCTCATATCGAGACCTCCTCGATCAAACACTTCATCCACACAAAACTTAAACAGAAAACTCGGTAAGATCCATTAGTATAATAAAGCAAATCACCACTCTAAGTACTGTTTCAAACCAATTCATATTTTTCTGCATTGTGTCTACTGTAACATAACTTTTTCATGGCTTAATCCACTGATATAAATTGATAGTTTCGTCAAAACAAGTAAACTATGCATCAAAAACAGAATCTGTCAAAAACAGAACAGTCTATAGCAATCGAAACATCCACCATACTTATGGTATACTAACAATTCTACCAAAATTAGGAAAAATAAACAATTTATACAAAAAGACAGTGCAATAGTAATCAGAACCATTTGACGTTCTAGTAACAAGAAACAAGTGGCTTTCCATGTCCCATTTGATGATGATGAAGCTCATAATGATGAACTTGTTGAAATCACCAGAGATAGGCAAGAAAGGGATGCAAGAGCCAAAGGCAGTTCTATTCCTCTCATGCTGAAGATCCTTGAATTCATAGACATTTAGCACAAAGATCCAAACATTCCACTCCCTGGCATAAATCTGACTCCTGGTCAAAGTCACATGCTGACCGCCTTCATAGGCGAAGAAAAATGGTAGTTTGAGAAGGCCAGGCGAGTCAAGAAGGACTAGTACAAGAAAGAGCATTTTCTAAGGAACAATGTTCTCACTTTGTATCTTGAAGAAATTGTTGGTGTTCAGAAGGAAATCAAAGTCCCAAGTGATGAATTTGACCGGTACCATGCTGATTGGCTAGGATCAAAGCTGAGATTTGTCATCATCACCAAGAACCTCAAGGCCAGTGTTGTTGCTCCACGATGTGTATCCAATGTATCTATAATTTTTTATCATTCCATGCTATTATATTACTTGTTTTGGATGTTTAATGGGCTTTACTATGCACTTTTATATTATTTTTGGGATTAACCTGTTAACCGGAGGCCCAGCCCAAATTGCTAATTTTTTTTGCCTATTTCAGTGTTTTGCAGAAAAGGAATATCAAATGGAGTCCAAACAGAATCAAACCTTCGGGAGCGTTATTTTTGGAACAAAAACAATCCAGGCGACTTGGAGTGGACGCCAAGATAGAAACGAGGCGACCACGAGGCAGGGAGGCGTGCCTAGGGGGTAGGCGCTCCCCCACCCTCGTGGGCCCCTTGTGGCTCCCCTGATCGACTTCCTTCGCCTATATATACTCATATACCCTAAAACATCTAGGAGCACCAAGAAATCCTATTTCCACCGCCGCAACCTTCTGTACCCATGAGATCCCATCTTGGGGCCTTTTCCGGCGCTCCGCCAGAGGGGGAATCGATCACGGAGGGCTTCTACATCAACACCATAGCCTCTCCGATGAAGTGTGAGTAGTTTACCACAGACCGTCGGGTCCATAGTTATTAGCTAGATGGCTTCTTCTCTCTCTTTGGATCTCAATACAGAGTTCTCCTCGATCTTCTTGGAGATCTATTCGATGTAATTCTTTTGTGGTGCGTTTGTCGAGATCCGATGAATTGTGGGTTTATGATCAAGATTATCTATGAACAATATTTGAATCTCCTCTGAATTCTTTTATGTATGATTGGTTATCTTTGCAAGTCTCTTTGAATTATCAGTTTGGTTTGGCCTACTAGATTGATCATTCTTGCAATGGCAGAAGTGCTTAGCTTTGGGTTCAATCTTGCGGTGTCCTTTCCCAGTGACAGCAGGGGCAGCAAGGCACGTATTGTATTGTTGCCATCGAGGATAAAAATATGGGGTTTATATCATATTGCTTGAGTTTATCCCTCTACATCATGTCATCTTGCCTAATGTGTTACTCTATTCTTATGAACTTAATACTCTAGATGCATGCTGGATAGCAGTCGATGTGTTAAGTAATAGTAGTAGATCCAGAATCATTTCAATCTACTTGTCGCGGACGTGATGCCTATATACGTGATCATGCCTAGATATTCTCCTAACTATGCACTTTTCTATCAACTGCTCGACAGTAATTTGTTCACCCACCATAGTGCTTATGCTATCTTGAGAGAAGCCACTAGTGAAACCTATGGCCCCTAGGTCTATTTTCCATCATATAATTTTCCGATCTATTTTATCTTGCAATCTTTACTTTCCAAGCTATATCATAAAAATACCAAAAATATTTATCTTATTATTATCTCTATCAGATTTCACTTTTGCAAGTGGCCGTGAAGGGATTGACAACCCCTTTATCGCGTTGGTTGCAAGGTTCTTATTTGTTTGTGTAGGTACGAGGGATTTGCATGTAGCCTCCTACTGGATTGATACCTTGGTTCTCAAAACTGAGGGAAATACTAACGGTACTTTGTTGCATCACCCTTTCCTCTTCAAGGGAAAACCAACGCATGCTCAAGAGGTAGCAAGAAGGATTTCTGGCGCCGTTGTCGGGGAGGTCTACGCTCAAGTCAAGACATACCAAGTACCCATCACAAACTCTTATCCTTCGCATTACATTATTTCCCATTTTCCTCTCGTTTTCCTCTCCCCCACTTCACCCTTGCCGTTTTATTTGCCCCCTCTTTCCCGTTCGCCTCTTTTTCACTTGCCTCTTGTGTGCTTGTGTGTTGGATTGTTTGTCACGATGGCTCAAGATAATAGTAAATTGTGTGATTTCTCGAATACCAACAACAATGATTTTCTTAGCACTCCGATTGCTCCTCTTACCGATGCTGAATCTTGTGAAATTAATGCTGCTTTGTTGAATCTTGTCATGAAAGATCAATTCTCTGGCCTTCCTAGTGAAGATGCCGCTACTCATCTAAATAACTTTGTTGATGTGTGTGATATGCAAAAGAAGAAAGACATGGATAATGATATTGTTAAGTTGAAGCTATTTCCGTGTTCGCTTAGAGATCGTGCTAAAACCTAGTTTTCATCTTTGCCTAAAAATAGTATTGATTCATGGAATAAGTGCAAAGATGTTTTTATCTCTAAGTATTTTCCTCCCGCTAAGATCATCTCTCTTAGAAACGATATTATGAATTTTAAGCAACTTGATCATGAACCTATTGCACAATATTGGGAGAGGATGAAATTAATGATTCGCAATTGCCCTACACATGGTTTAAATTTATGGATGATCATACAAATTTTTTATGCCGGATTGAATTTTGCTTCTAGAAATCTTTTAGGTTCGGCCGCGGGAGGCACTTCTATGGAAATTACTTTAGGAGAAGCTACTAAACTCCTAGATAATATTATGGTTAATTATTCTCAATGTCACACCGAAAGATCTACTAGTAAAAAGGTTCATGCGATAGAAGAGATTAATGTTTTGAGTGGAAAGTTGGATGAACTTATGAAATTGTTTGCTAATAAGAGTGCTCCTATTGATCCTAATGATATGCCTTTGTCTACTTTGATTGAGAATAATAATGAATCTATGGATGTGAATTTTGTTGGTAGGAATAATTTTGGTAACAACGCGTATAGAGGAAACTTTAATCCTAGGCCGTTTCCTAGTAATTCCTCTAATAATTATGGTAATTCCTACAACAACTCTTATGGAAATTTCAATAATATGCCCTCTAATTTAGAGATTAGTGTTAAAGAATTTATGATCTCTCAAAATAATTTCAATGCTTTGCTTGAAGAAAAATTGCCTAAGATTGATGAGTTGGCTAGGAACGTGGATAGAATTTCTCTTGATGTTGATTCTTTGAAACTTAGATCTATTCCACCTAAGCATGATATCAATGAGTCTCTCAAATCTATGAGAATTTCCATTGATGAGTGCAAGGAAAGAACCGCTAGGATGCATGCTAAGAAAGATTGCTTTGTAAAAGCGTGTTCTTCTAGTTTTCATGATAATAGGGATGAAGATCTAAAAGTTATTGATGTGTCCCCTGTTAAATCTTTGTTTTGCAATATGAATCTTGATAACGATTAGACTGGAGATGAGTCAACTTTAGTTAAAAGGCGTCCCAATGATTTGGAGTTTTTAGATCTTGATGCAAAAATTGCTAAAAGTGGGATTGGAGAGGTCAAAACTTTACATAGCAATGAACCCACTATTTTGGATTTCAAGGAATTTAATTATGATAATTTTTCTTTAATAGATTATATTTCCTTGTTGCAATCTGTGTTAAATTCTCCTCATGCTTATAGTCAAAATAAAGCTTTTACTAAACATATCGTTGATGCTTTGATGCAATCTTATGAAGAAAAACTTGAATTAGAAGTTTCTATCCCTAGAAAACTTTATGATGAGTGGGAACCTACTATTAAAATTAAAATTAAAGATCATGAATGTTATGCTTTGTGTGATTTGGGTGCTAGTGTTTCCACGATTCCAAAAACTTCGTGTGATGTGTTAGGTTTCCGTGAATTTGATGATTGCTCTTTAAACTTGCACCTTGCGGATTCCAGCATTAAGAAACCTATGGGAAGGATTAATGATGTTCTTGTTGTTGCAAATACTAATTATGTGCCCATATATTTTATTGTTCTTGATATAGATTGCAATCTTTCATGTCCTATTATTCTTGGTAGACCTTTCCTTAGAACGATTGGTGCAACTATTGATATGAAAGTAGGAAATATTATATTCCAATTTCCATTAAGGAAAGGCATGGAGCACTTTCCTAGGAATAAAATCAAATTACCTTATGAATATATTATGAGAGCCACCTATGAATTGAATACCAAAGATGGCAATACTTAGATCTATCCTCTCTTTTATGCCTAGCTAGGGGCGTTAAACGATAGCGCTTGTTGGGAGGCAACCCAATTTTATTTTTGTTACTTGCTTTTTGTTCCTGTTTAGTAATAAATAATTCATCTAGCTTCTGTTTGTATGTGGTTTTATGGTTTAATTAGTGTTTGTGCCAATTAGAACCTATAGGATCATCTTGGGTGATAGTTAATTTGATCTTGGTGAAAAAAAGAAACTTTTGCACACACGAGAATAGTTTTAGTAAATAACATAAACATGATTTTCAGTTGATTCTTTTTGCAGTATATTAATAGACAAATTGCCTAGGACTTCCTATTTGGTAGAATTTTTAGGGTTTCAGAAGTATTCGGAAATTACAGATTACTGCAGACTGTTCTGTTTTTGACAGATTCTGTTTTTCGTGTGTTGTTTGCTTATTTTGATAAATCTATGGCTAGTATCGGGGGGTATGAACCATAGAGAAGTTGGAATACAGTAGGTTTAGAAAAAATATAAATAAATAATGAGTTCATTACAGTACCTTAAAGTGGTGGTTTGATTTCTTGCGCTAACGGAGCTTACAAGATTTTCTGTTGAGTTTTGTGTTGTGAAGTTTTCAAGTTTTGGGTTAAGATTTGATGGATTATGGAATAAGGAGTGGAAAGAGCCTAAGATTGGGGATGCCCAATTCACCTCAAGGTAAAGTTCAAGGACAACCAAAAGCCTAAGCTTGGGGATGCCCTGGAAGGCATCCCCTCTTTCGTCTTCGTCTATCGGTAACTTTACTTGAGGCTATATTTTTATTCACCACATGATATGTGTTTTGCTTGGAGCGTCTTGTATGATATGAGTCTTTGCTTTTTAGTTTACCACAATCATCCTTGCTGTACACACATTTTTAGAGAGACACACATGAATCGGAATTTATTAGAATATTGCATGTGCTTCGCTTATATCTTTTGAGCTAGATAATTTTGCTCTAGTGCTTCACTTATATCTTTTTAGAGCATTGCGGTGGTTTTATTTTGTAGAAATTATTGATCTCTCATGCTTCACTTATATTATTTTGAGAGTTTTTTATAACAGCATGGTATTTTCTTTGGTTATAAAATTAGTCCTAATATGATGGTCATCCAAGTTGGGTATAATAAAAACTATCATATAGAGTGCATTAAACACTATGATCAATTTGATACTTGATAATTGTTTTGAGATATAAAGGTGGTAATGTTAGAGTCATGCTAGTTGGGTAATTATGAAATTGAGAAATACTTTTGTTAAAGTTGGCAAGTCTTGCAGCATGCACGTATGGTAAACATTGTGTGACAAATTTGTAGCACGTGGTGTTCTTTGATTGCCTTCCTTATGAGTGGAGGTTGGGATCGCGTGATGGTTAACTCCTACCAACCCTTCCCCTAGGAGCATGCGTAGTAGTACTTTTCTTCGAGGTCTAATAAACTTTTGCAATAAGTATATGAGTTCTTTATGACTAATGTGAGTCCATGGATTATATGCACCCTTACCCTTCCACAATTTGCTAGCCTCTACGGTACCGTGCATTGCCCTTTCTCACCTTGAGAGTTGGTGCAAACTTCGCCGGTGCATCCATACCCCGTGATACAATACGCTCTATCACACATAAACCTCCTTATATCTTCCTCAAATCATCCACCATACCTACCTATTATGGCATTTCCATAGCCATTCCGAGATATATTGCCATGCAACTTTCCACCGTTTCGTTTATCATGACACGCTCCATCATTGTCATATTGCTTTTGCATGATCATGTAGTTGACATCGTATTTGTGGCAAGGCCACATTTATAATTCTTTCATACATGTCACTCTTGATTCATTGCATATCCCGGTATACCGCTAGAGGCATTCACATAGAGTCATTTTTTTTCTAAGTATTGAGTTGTAATCCTTGAGTTGTAAATAAATAAAAGTGTGATGGTATTCATTATTAGAGCATTGTCCCAAGTGAGGAAAGTATGATGGAGACTATGATTCCCCCACAAGTCGGGATGAGACTCCGGACTTTATGAAAAATAAAAGAGGCCAAATAAGCCAAAATAAAATAAAAAAGAGGCCAAAGAAGCCCACCAAAATAAAAAAAATGAGAGAAAAGTAGAGAAGGGACAATGTTACTATCCTTTTTCCACACTTGTGCTTCAAAGTAGCACCATGATCTTCATGATAGATAGTCTCCTATGTTGTCACTTTCATATACTAGTGGGAATTTTTCATTATAGAACTTCGCGTGTATATTCCAATGATGGGCTTCCTCAAAATGCCCTAGGTCTTCGTGAGCAAGCAAGTTGGATCCACACCCACTTAGTTTCTATTGTTGAGCTTTCATACATTTATAGATCTAGTGCATCCATTGCATGGCAATCCCTACTCCTCGCATTGACAATATTGATGGGCATCTCCATAGCCCGTTGATTAGCCGCGTCAATGTGAGACTTTCTCCTTTTTTGTCTTCTCACACAATCCTATCATCATACTCTACTCCACCCATAGTGCTATATCCATGGCTTACGCTCATGTATTGCGCGAGGGTTGAAAAAGCTGAAGCGCGTTAAAAATTATGAACCAATTGCTTGGTTGAAACCGGGGTTGTGCATGATTGGAGCATTTTGTGTGACGAAAATGAAACATGTCATAACTATATGATTTTGTAGGGATAAGCTTTCTTTGGCTATGTTATTTTGATAAGACATGATTACTTTGTTAGTATGCTTGAAGTATTACTATTTTTATGTTAATATTAATCTTTTATCTTGAATCTTTTGGATCTGAACATTCATGCCACAATAAAGAAAATTATATTGAGAAATATGCTAGGTAGCATTCCACATAAAAAATTGTTTTTATCATTTACCTACTCGAGGACGAGCAGGAATTAAGCTTGGGGATGCTTGATACGTCTCCAACGTATCTATAATTTTTGATTGTTCCATGCTATTATATTACCTGTTTTGGATGTTTAATGGGCTTTACTATACACTTTTATATTATTTTTGGGACTAACCTGTTAACCGAAGGCCCAGCCCAAATTGCTGTTTTTCTTGCCTATTCCAGTGTTTCGCAGAAAAGGAATATCAAATGGAGTCCAAACGGAATGAAACCTTCGGGAGAGTTATTTTTGGAACAAACGCAATCCAGGAGACTTGGAGTGGACGTCAAGAAAGAGACGAGGTGGCCACGAGGTAGGGAGTGATACATCTCCATCGTATCTATAATTTTTGATTGTTCCCTGCCAATATTCTTCAACTTTCATATACTTTTGGCAACTTTTTATACTATTTTTGGGGCTAACATATTGATCCAGTGCCCAGTGCCAGTTCCTATTTGTTGCATGTTTTATATTTCGCAGAAACTCAATATCAAACGGAATCAAAATGGGATAAAAATGGACGGAGAATTATTTTGGAATATTTGGGATTTTCCGGAGGAAGAATCAACGCGAAATGGTGCCCATGGTGGCCACGAGACAGGGGGCACGCCCTCCCCCTGGGAGCGCCTGGCACTCTCGTGGGCCACCCGTAAGGTGGTTGACGCTCTTCTTGTGCCGCAAGAAAGCTAATTTTATGAGAAAAAACTGGGCGAACGATTCGCCCCAATCGGAGTTACGGATCTCCGGATATAAAAGAAACGGTGAAGGGGAAGGATCTGAGAACGTAGAAACAGAGAGATAGATCAAATCTCGGAGGGGCTCTCGCCCCTCCCATGCCATGGGAGCCAAGGACCAGAGGGGAAACCCTTCTCACATCTAGGGAGAAGGTCAAGGAAGAAGAAGAAGAAGGGGGACTCTCTCCCCCTTGCTTCCGGTGGCACCAGAACACCACCGGGGGCCATCATCATCACCGCGATCTTGACCAACACCTCCATCATCTTCACCAACATCTCCATCACCTTACCCTTCTATCTACAGCGGTCCACTCTCCCGCAACCTGCTGTACCCTCTACTTGAACATGGTGCTTTATGCTTCATATTATTATCCAATGATGTGTTGCCATCCTATGATGTCTGAGTAGATTTTCGTTCTCCTATCGGTGATTGATGAATTGCTATGATTGGTTTGAGTTGCATGTTTTATTATTGGTTCTGTCCTATTGTGCCCTCCGTGTCGTGCAAGCATGAGGGATTCCCGATGTAGGGTTTGCAATATCTTCATGATTTGCTTATGGTGGGTGGCGTGAGTGACAGAAGCACAGACCCGAGTAAGTAGGTTGTTTGCGTATGGGATAAAGGGGACTTGATACTTTAATGCTATGGTTGGGCTTTACCTTAATGATCTTTAATAGTTGCGGATGCTTGCTAGAGTTCCAATCATAAGTGCATATGATCCAAGAAGAGAAAGTATGTTAGCTTATGCCTCTCCCTCAAATAGAATTGCAATAGTGATTACCGGTCTAGTAAAGTAGTCAATTGATTAGGGACAATTCCACAACTCCTACCACCACTTTTCCACACTCGCTATATTTACTTTATTGCATCTTTATCTAAACAGCCCCTACTTTTTATTTACGTGTTCTTTATTATCTTGCAAACCTATCCTATCACACATACAAAGTACCTCTAGTTTCATACTTGTTCTAGGTAAAGCGAACGTGAAGCGTGCGTCGTATCAGTGGCTGATAGGACTTGAGAGAGAGTATTTGTTCTACCTTTAGCTCCTCATTGGGTTCGACACTCTTACTTATCAAAAGAGGCTACAACTATCCTGTAGACATGCGGGTTATCAAGACCTTTTTCTGGCGCCGTTGCCGGGGAGTCATAGCGTGGGGTGAATATTCTCATGTGTGCTTGTTTGCTTTATCACTAAGTGATTTTTATTTTCTATTCTAAGTTGTTCTCTATCTTTAGTTATGGATATGGAACATGAAATACCAAAAAATTAGGTGTAGATGCTACTCATGGAGATGGGGAACCTCCTAAAACCCTCGATGCTCGTTATGTTCAAGATATTATGTACTACTTTGATAATCCTGAGAAAACCCCATTCAATTATGTTATGGGAGACACGTTGGATCAACGTGAATACTTTAGGGATTATCGCTTGACACAAAAAGGGAAACTATTATGGGATCAAATTCATATATTACGTTGGTATGCTCGTCAACTATGCTTGATACATGATTATACTTATTCCTCTAGGATGAAGGCTCCACACCTTCCCTTGTCATGCAAATTCAATGATAATAGAACCTTAGCTTATTATGCTAATGGTGTATATGATTACTATGATGTGGAACAAATAGAAGAATTTGTTGCTTTTATGGGTGCTTATGAGATTGAATCTATGTTTAAAGAGTTTGATGATTTTGATGATGCAGTTTATAGACCTGAAATTTTTGCTATACTTAGATATTGCTATAAAAATTATGAATACAATTACAATATTAATGCATTTATTGAGAAAGTCTCCGCTGTCCAAGAAGAGAATAATATTTTGCAAGAAGCTATGGAAGAAGAAATTGATGAAACTGTGACCTCATTCGATGAAAAAGATGATGAGGAGAGCGAACAACAAAAGGAGAAAGAGCGGATTGATCACCCATGCCCACCTTCTAATGAGAGTAACTCTTCAACTCATACATTGTTTAATTCTCCTTCGTGCTTACCGAAGGATGATTGCTATGATGATTGCTATGATCCCATTGATTCTCTTGAAATATCCCTTTTTGATGATGCTTGCTATGCTTGTGGCCAAGATGCCAATATGAATTATGCTTATGGAGATGAACTTGCTATAGTTCCTTATGTTAAATATGAAACTGTTGCTATTGCACCCACACATGATAGTCCTATTATCTTTTTGAATTCTCCCTACTACACTATATCGGAGAAGTTTGCGCTTAGTAAGGATTATATTGATGGGTTGCTGTTGGTGTCAAAACCGGCGGATCTCGGGTAGGGGTCCCGAACTATGCGTCTAGGCGGATGGTAACAGGAGACGAGGGACACAATGTTTTACCCAGGTTCGGGCCCTCTTGATGGAGGTAAAATCCTACGTCTTGCTTGATTGATATTGATATTGTGGATGTTTACAAGAGTGGATCTACCACGAGATCAAGGAGGCTAAACCCTAGAAGCTAGCCTATGGTATGATTGTAATGGTTGTTGTTGTTCTACGGACTAGAGCCATCCGGTTTATATAGACACCGGAGAGGGCTAGGGTTACATAGAGTTGGTTACGAGGGTAGGAGATCTACATATCTGTATCGCCAAGCTTGCCTTCCACGCCAAGGAAAGTCCCATCCGGACACGGGACAAAGTCTTCAATCTTGTGTCTTCATAGTCTTGGAGTCCGGTCGATGATGATAGTCCGGCCGATGATAGTTCGGCTGATGATGGTAGTCCGGCTATCCGGACACCCCCTAATCCGGGACTCCCTCAGTTGCCCCTGAACCAGGCTTCAATGACGATAAGTCCGGGGCGTATGTTGTTTGGTATTGCAAGGCGGGTTCCTCCTCCGAATGATAGAAGATTGTGAACACCAGGATAGTGTCCGGCTCTGCCAAAATAAATTCCACATTCCACCGTAGAGAGAATAATATATACACAAGTTCAATCTGCTGACGTTTTTTGCGGCATGACGCCACGCCACTACCAAGCCATTACTTGAATCATTTTTTACTCTACCACCTCAGCGCATTTAGCAAAGCGGTTTCCTTGGCACGTCTTGTCGAAGCAGAGATCATGTTCCCCTTTAATCCGGGATTCTCATCAATACGGACGTGGGTAACCCAACCGCGCCATTGATGGTGACGCTTGGGGGATAAGCGAGTTTTACCAGGCCGGTGGGGGACGCGTAGACTTCGCCCGCCCATATAAGGGATAAGGATTCACCTTTTCACCTACGCCTTCTTCCTCCTTTGCTTATCCATCTCCGCGCACTCGAGCTCCAGCGCCCAAGCCCGTACATCTCGTCTCAACCTTCCCTAATTATGTCCGGAGCGGGAGGCAAGTGGATGACCTCCTCCATTACGGAGGAGCACATCGAAAGACTGCGCAGCGCCGGCTACCTGTCCGGCGACATCGCGCACCAGCTGCCAGACAAGGGGCAGCTCATCCCCACCCCCAGGCCCCATGAGAGGGTCATTTTTCTTCCCCACTTCCTCCGTGGACTAGGTTTTCCACTTCACCCCTTTGTTCGGGGGCTCATGTTCTACTACGGCCTGGATTTCCATGATCTGGCGCCGAACTTCATCCTCAACATCTCGGCGTTTATCGTCGTGTGCGAGGCCTTCCTCTGCATCCGGCCCCACTTCGGCTTGTGGCTCAAGACCTTCAATGTCAAGCCGAAGGTAGTGAAGGGCACTCAAGCGGAGTGCGGAGGTGCCATGTTGGGCAAGATGCCCAATGTCCTTTGGTTCGAAGGGGCCTTCGTGGAATCCGTCAAGGGGTGGCAATCGGGGTGGTTCTATATCATCGAGCCACGCGACCCTAAGTGGGCGGCAGCCCCCGAGTTCAGATCTGGTATCCCCACGCAGCTCACCTCCTGGAAAGAGAAGGGATTGCTGTGGGGTAGTTCGGAGGAGCTGACGGGACTCCAAGCCTGTATCCAGAAGCTGGTGAAGAAGCTCAGGTTGGTTAACATGGTCCAAGTCATGCTCGTCCGCCAGATTCTCCCATGCCAAGAGCGGGCATTCAATCTGTGGGAGTTCAATCCGGAACAGCACCAGGCGCTAAGCGGGCTCTTCGACACGTCGTACGAAGGCGCCTGGAGGGTGCTGTTTAAGGGCGCCGAAGCCCCCGCATCTGCGACTGAAGATCGCGGATTTCACTCGCAGCGCCAAGCCGACGAGGTAAGTGATTCTACCCCTTTACGGGACACTTGCTTTTCATAGTTTGACTCTATGCGGGTTTTAATTTCCCCTTTTCCTTTGACAGGACTGGATGAGGAAGGCGGAGCAGATTATCTGCCCGGCTCCCATGCCAGAAAACCCAGTAGACGCCCATCTAGCGAGGCTGCTGGTTCCGGCACCGCGCGTGGTGCCGGAGAAGAAGGCCAAGAAGGAGGCCACGGGTGCTCGAAAGAGTTCATGTTTTCAGGTGTCCGACGACTCCGGGGCGGACTCCTCCCCCGAAAACGAGGAGGAGAAATAGGACTCTCTCCCAGAGGAGGGAGAGAGGAAGAGGAAGGCTTCCCCACCAGGGGAGGCCGAAGGGTCCAAGAGGGGAAGGACTATTCCCCCAGACAGCTCCGCCAATATCAATGTTGGCAAGGAAGAATGGCCTTCACGGGCCAGGCCTCCAGCAAGATCGTAAGTATCCGGATTCCTGAGCGATTTATAATTTCTTTTTCTGTGTCACATAGTGTCATTCTAATGCCGCATGCTGCATGTAGTCCGGCCAATGATGATCTCCCCGCTTCATCGAGCGGGTCGTTGGCTCCGTCGGATGTAGACTCCATCCCGACCGCCTCCACCCCTCGCGACACCGAGGACGCCGAGGTGGGATCCCAAGAAGGGACCCATCAGGGGGAGGCTCCGGAGGCGCCACAAGGTGGCCTCCCAGACTTTGCGTCGGACTCCATATCAGAACCCGCAGTGGTTCCGGAGTCCGGCCGGCGGCCCCTTTGCTAGAAGGGCAAGACCGTGACGCCGGCGGCTTCCGTCCAACCGGAGGCGCCGGACGATTTGTTGGAGGCGCTCCAGAGCGCTTCCATCGAGGAAGAACACCGCACTATTATGAGTGCGGTGATTCAGAAGGTACAGCTTGCCAAGAGCGGGCTGACCGAAGCCTGCAGTAGCCTTCTATTAGGCTTTGAGGTAAGAAGTTTAAAAATATGCAATGTAATACCGCATAGATAGTAGCCCCTAATGCTCGGTTCGGTGTTCGGAAAGAAAAGCCGGACTGAGGATCTGAAAAAAAGAAGATATACGCAGGGTTGCTAAAAAATTATGTCAATATGGGTTGCAGGCTGCGCTGCTGACCTCTGCCGCACTGACTGCGGAGGTCGATGCTTTGAAGCAGGAGCTCGAGCGGTCCGAGGAAGAGCTCGAGCGGTCCGAGCAAGAGCTCGACCGCGCCAAGAAGCAACTCCAGGACAAAGAATGTGAGTAACGCCACTTTGAACTTGTACCTTACAGAAAAGGATTTAGGTTGCAACAAAAAATAACAAGGATAACATGGGTACTGTAGGGGCCACGAACGAGGTGGCGACCCTGAAGGAGGCCGTGTCTGCGGCCGAACGCAATGCGGCCGCGGAACGGGTAGAGCGAGAAAAGCAGGAGGCGCGGGTGGCGGTGGTTTAGCAAGAGCTCCAGGGTCTCATGGAAAAGCATGAGAGTTTGGAGCGTGACTCAAGGACTCGAGAGTCCGAGCTTGCCTCGGCTCTCGAAAGTGCCAAGACTGCCAAGGCCGATGCCCATAAGTCCCTTCAGGAGATTGAGGTTGTGAGGAAGATATCGGCGGGTAAGGCATTTTTCATGCAAAGCAAGCATGTGAATGTAAATTACGTGTTACTTACACGAATTCGGAGCTCTCCAGGGGCGTTTGCAGATCTGCCTCGCAGCGTGTCTGATGCCGCCGCATTCTACTGAGCTGAGGAGGGGAGCTGAACGAAGAAGGTCTTCTGGTCTTAGTATGCTGAGGCCGGCCATCCGG